>NC_047153.1:2126995-2144495 GCF_009819705.1 Hippoglossus hippoglossus | reverse complement strand
CTGGGGTAGTTTGACTGATCCCACAGGGGGCGCTCACGACCAGCTTGACCTTTAACATGACCTCTGGACCGACCAGTAAAGTAAAACAGTCGATGTCACATAGTTTTACAATGAAAACGAATGACATTAGCAAGTAAAGTTGCACTGACCGATTCAAACATATTCGATTTTTGGAAAAAGTGATGGCCGTACCACGATCCAATAGTTTGGAATTATTAGTATGTTAAACTTTAAAATGAGAAATTCTTATAATCATGATAAATTATTTGAACCAAACATAATGAGTTGGCACAACTCAAGTGATTTTCTTTTACAACTTTGAGGTTTTGTTTCAATTTATTTTTCTGTATCTGAAAAAAAAAATGTTTTCAGAAATACAAATTACAGTTTGGGTCAGATTTTTACGCTTCAGCTGCTTTAACGTCTTCAATGATGCAACAGGAGAAACTTCTCGACAGTCTGACATCACAGTGTTCTGGTGCGGGGCCCCGGGTCCCTCCGGGCCCCTGACTCACTCGGGGCTCGTCCCCTCTTTCTTCATCCCAACTGAATTGTTTCGGTAGCATCAGTCATGTGATGCAGGAAGTGAGCGTCTGACCTGGTTTACGGTCGCGATGTGACTCAGGTCGCTTCATGTGTTTTTCAGCCCACGCTGCCGGCTCGCCCCTGACCTGGTTTGATTGATGGGTCGATGCTTGATGCGGATCTGAGGGAGATTTCCTGCGTCTTCAAAACGCTTACAGGCCATTTATGGAAGGAAAAGTGTGGCCGCACTGAAACGTTTTTATTCTTATTGAAATATCAAAAGTTTCTCTGTGTGTGTGTGTGTGTGTGTGTGTGTGTGTGTGTGTGTGTGTGTGTGTGTGTGTGTGTGTGTGTGTGTGTGTGTGTGTGTGAAGAATGAAGAGTACAAGTTTATTTAGATCAATGACACTGAGGTTTGTTGGAAAATGTTTGACTTTCTAAGATTCTCACTACTCGACCGAAGATCAAAGACTGGAAACACACACAATTGTAAGTAGGTGAAGTGTGTGTGTGTGGGTTGGTTTGTGTGTGTGTGGTTTGGTGTGTGTGTGTGTGTGTGTGTGTGTGTGTGTGTGTGTGTGTGTGTGTGTGTGTGTGTGTGTTTGTCTCGCTCACAAGATGCAGATTTCCGTAGCCTTTATAAACTATATGTTTTACTTCTTTACTGTTAATTAACTTATTTCTCCGATTCAGGTTAAAATAAACTTCTAAATGGTTTTTAAAACAGTGACGACTGAACATGTGAAGACTTCAGCTGCTGCTTTTTAAATATTAATATCACTGAGCATCTCACACAACATAAATTATATTGATAAATAACCCGAAACAGCCGACCAAAATGCTGCTATGGGTCATAACTACACTGTAAATAAAGATTTAGGCCAACCCATCTCACCAAATGAGGTAAAATACTCAGAGTAGCGCCCCCTGCCTGAATTTCCAGCCTTGATTTGTTCCATCCACATGAAACTCATCGTAACCTTTCGTCATTTTCTTTATTTTATGATGAGACTGACGAGAAAAGCTGACGAGCTTCCATCAGGTCTGTGACGGAGCCTGCGAGGGAACAAGGTCCAGCTGAGTTGAAATCTCAGATGTAGCTGTTTCCTCTGGCGCCCCCCACAGGACAAATTTCAAACAGCGTATAAGCAGAGCGGCGATGTCTCCTCTGCAGCCTGCAGGCGTCGCAGGGGAAGCTGCTGCTGTCGAACGCAATGAGTTTCCTGCTCAGATTGAAAAGCGCTGACGGCGTTGACAGTAACCAGATCAAAAACTGGTGATTAATCAGAGCTGCCGCAGGTTTCCTCTGTCGACCAAATCAGGTCAGAGGAAAGATGCTGACGGTTCAGATCTCAGAGTCGACCACATCACAAGCGAACCACAGCCCACGCCCCCGCTGCGATGTCACAGCACCAGAACCTCTCTGACGACCATGTACGGAAACAGGAAGCTCTGTCATACTGTTTCATTTATTTCAAATCATCTATAATTGGCTATTTAGTATAATATTCATAGAAATCTTAGACAGTTACAACTCGAAAAATTATATTTTAAAGCTTACTTTTTGGTGCGGAGTGTTCTTAAAGTTTAAAGTGTACTTTTTATTTTTCAATTTTCAGTCCATATGTCACAGTATCTATTATAGCCAACAGCTGATTGATGACTGAGTGTAAAAAGTCATAGATTTGTCCTGAACCAACAAATTACGTTTCTATACGACAGATGTGAATCAGAAAATACTTGGACCCGGAGGAAACACTGTATCAGCTCTACTTCTCACACGGTGCTCTGTCTGCTGCGGCCTCCACCTCCATACATACACAGTTAGCACCATGCTAACAGAGATGCTAACCGACGGCTAGCAGCAGACTATCAGAGTTGTGATTTGGCTCACACCCTTGAAACAAGTTAGATATTTTAGACTGACACAGCTATGGCTGTAGTAATGATTGGATTTATACCTCTTCATATATTTTAACTCTTGACTTTGGTTGTTCAATTCAATAAAACTGTATTTGTATAGGGCCAAATCAGAACAGACATAATCTCAAGACTCTTTACGTAGAAGGTCGAGAGCAAAGTGAGAGAAGTGTCAAACAAAGTTAAATTGTTACAAGAAACAGTGAAGCTGTTGTTGAGACCAACAGATGTTCATTCATCAGATGATAAAATCAGATATTATTTTATGATTTTCAAATATTGTAAAATGTGTAAATCCAAGACTTGATAAGACAAATGAAAATATTCTACACTTTTTACTCACTTTTCTCCAAATTCTGTGGAGGAGGATTAGAACCATATGAAATCTGTTCTGGAAAAAAAATTTGGATTCTGTTTAAAGTTGCGAAATTTAACAACACAACCGACAAATAATTCACTTAATTTCTCATGTTTATCTCACTTACTAACACCACTTATACTTACACCTGCACTTTATATACACTTATCATATCTACACTACCTACCTCTATTGCTGCTAGTCTTGTATCTATACTGTTCATATTCCATATCTATTTCTATTCTATTACTGTACATATCTTATTTATTTACATATTCCACTTTTCATATGCACATACTCTGCACTTTTTCTGCTTTTTTTTTGCACTTCTGGTTAGATGCTAAACTGCATTTCGTTGTCTAAGTATTTTGTACTCTGTGCAATGACAATAAAGTTGAATCTAATCTAATCTAATCTAAATAGGCTGTGAGCTCCAGAGTGTTGAGTCAGGTTGAAATCTACAGAACAGGATTAGATCTATGTGAGAAATTATTTATACTATTCATACACAATTTATTATTATTTTGGAAAACGAAAAGGACATTTTAAAGAAAGTCTGAATCTTTTATATTAATCTCAGAATAATTCAGTCAAATTCATCGTTACTCAGCATCTTCTGTAAAACAAAGTCTGTGACGGTTCCCAGCATTTTGAGCTGAGTCATTTCTGTTGTTTGATGTTATCAGTGAACCTTTGATTTTACAAAGTATCGCTCGCAGACTCTTCCCTCCAACACAGATGAACCCGAGAGATAACAGGAATCTCCCTGTCGTCTCTGCATCTGGTTATCAGCTCTGACATCGCTGTGATTTGAGGGTCGCACATCTTCATAAATGGAGCTGAACTCAGAGCCGTTATTCTGAGAAGCCGGACAACGACGACAACATGAGGCTGAGACGTAGCGTCGGAGAACTGCTGGTGAGCATCACCTTCATCCACTGACACCACCCGATGACATGTTCGACAGGTCGTCTCACAGCTCTGATTCCATCTGAGATTCTGTGAAATGAATGAAAACTGAAGCGCGAGACAATCTACTTTCTAATTCCACAGACGTTTGTCTGTATGTGGAACAAATATCTTGAGAGGCGTTCATCTTATCAGCTTCACACTCAGTAAATTGCCTGAAAAGTGCGGCAGGTGTTAATTTTATTTTGAAAAGTTGAGATTTTGCGTGTGAAGATTGTGTCGGTTTGTGTATCATTCAAACTTATATATCAACCACACACGTGAACAGTGATAAAGTCAGTTTCATATAAACTCTTCAGTGCAGATAAACCAGGTAGGATGAACACAACGTTTTCTTACTTCACTCTGCACAATAAACTGTTTATAAAAAGCTCTGTACACAAACTATAAGAAGTGACAGAATATTGTAGAAGAGTTTGAGGACGACTCACTAACGACAAGGACAAATTCTGAAGTATCGACACAGGACAAGAGAACACAACATTACAACACACATGTTTACAACACACACTGACGTGGTTAAAAACATTTCCTGAATTTAGAGTTATCATCTGTCGTCCTGTCCACAGGTGTGTTGCATTGCATTGTGGGTAGGCGTGTCCTCCTCCTCCTCTGGGGTTAAAGCTCCTCCTCCTCCTGGATGCGACTCCATGTTGTCATTCTCCTCTGAGGTCTCCTCCTTTTCTGTCGGACAGACCAACATCAACAGGAGGTCTCTGTCTCCGTGGAGATGGAGGTTGGTTTGACAACACACACACACACACACACACACACACACACACACACACACACACACACACACACACACACACACACACACACACACACTCACACACACACACACACACACACAGAGTGTCTATATTTTCACTGTGACCTGATGGTTCTGCTGTTGCTGTGTCTTCAGGTCGTCCACCGTGAAGAACCGGGTCCCCTCCACCCTCTGGGAGGCCGAGTGCATCGACGCCTTCTGCTCGGGGCTGAACAAACACAGCCTGGTGTCAGTTCCCATCTACCAGAGCGTCCTGGTCCTGAACCGGCAGCAGGGGGCGCACTGCTACACCGCGTCGTACCTGTCGGTGGCCGTGGGCTGCACCTGCGTCTGGGCCAAAACCAGCCAGAACTGAAGCTACAGCTCAGAGAGGAGAACATTTAACATCTGCTGATTGTGTTGTGTTGATTTGTGTGATAGTGTTTGATCCTCTGACAACTCAATTAAATTAAAACCCACAAAATGAAACCAGTCGACTTTACTTTGTTTAGTGAAAAGCATCACACCAAACTGTCTTCACCCGAGTCAATGTGGTAAAAGAAACTTTCTTAAACAGTCGTGTGTGTTTAGTTTGGTACAGTGGAACAGTGTGTGTGTGTGTGTGTGTGTGTGTGTGTGTGTGTGTGTGTGTGTGTGTGTGTGTGTCAGCAGTGTGTCGAGTCTCATGACGTCTGAAAACCTCAGCAGAGAAAAAGTCATTCAGATTCAAATTAGCTCTGATTAGATTTGAAAACAAGAGTATGTAGTGTGTGTGTGTGTGTGTGTGTGTGTGTGTGTGTGTGTGTGTGTGTGTGTGTGTGTGTGTGCGTGTGTGTGTGTGTGTGTGTGTGTGGTGTGTGTGTGTGTGTGTCACCTTACATGTGACAGTTGTGGCTGTGCAGCAGGACCGAGCAGCAAACAGGTCAGTGTCACGGAACAAAACAGTTTCTGTAAAACAGAACAGAACATGCTGTGACCTGTATGGAGTTTTCAAATTTTCATTGGTAAAGAAAATAACTTTTTTTTTTCTTGGTCAGACTTCTGATGATTTTTTTATTTTCCCCCCCTAATTGTTTTAGTTTTAAAAACTAAAACAATTCCATGTGGTACTGCTCCTCCTCCGTGGTCATGTGACATTGTCTTTATTTACAGTCCTTACCGCTTTCACCTAATTTCATTTAATTGTACATTTTTCACACAGAAAAAGGAGCAGAACTCAGGATCATCTCCCATCATGCCTCGGGTGTCGTTCGCCCCTCCCTCTCTGTGCCTCACCTTTCTCCCTCTGCTGGAGCGCCTCCTCCCCTCCCTTCCCCCGACGGTGCGAGACGTGGACGTCCCCCCTCTGTTCCGCGAGCAATTCATCCTGTCCGGGTATCGTCCGGTGGACTTGTCCTGGCGCTGTTACGTCCTCAGTCTCTTCCAGATCCACAACGAGACGCTGAGCGTGTGGAGCCACCTGCTGGCCGCAGTCTACGTGTTAGTGAGGTTCCTCATGTTCACCGTCCAGCAGGGGGGGGTACTGACACCGTCCTGTGCTGTTCGTTTGACCTCCTCAGGTTTGTCCGCCACATGTCTGACCTCTTTGACCTCTGACCTCCTCAGGGGATCCTGGGAGTTGGGCTGCAGGGCCCTGAAGGTCAGGGCTTCTCTGTGGACGTGTCCTCGCTGCCTCTGGTTCTCTACGTCTTCTCCGCTGTCACGTACCTGAGCTGCAGGTGAGTCAACGAAGAATCTTTAAGTGTCAGAAAAGAAAACAGGTTCTGGTTTTCACTGATGAATAAACATTTTATTTAAAAGAATTTTCATTTGAATTAATATGAATTATTTGAATCTGCTCACGCTGACGTCCACCAGCAGTTTGTGATTAATGTTCATTCTTCTGCTTCATTTGAGTTTAGAACTGAATTCATGGATTTTTAAGTAACAGATCTTTCATCACTTAATCTGCCTCCATCTTCACCTCCATCAGCTACAGGTCAACACGACGGTTCATTTGACGTTTGAATCCAATGTTCTAAAATAATAATAATATTTAGACACCAAAGGACACATTACAATACATCATAAATAAACATGAATAAATACAGAAATATTAAAATCCGATATGAGTCAGAGACTCATTAATGCAACATATGTGACACAAGAGTATTCAAGTTTTAAAACCAAGGTTGAGATCGGATTAGTGAAGGATGGATACAGATGTTCTCTGTGGTAGACTGAACTAAACAGATGTTTTAAGTTGGGATGTGAACAGTCATCTTGAGTCCAGCCGGCAGATGTGAGGTGACTCTCTCTTTTATCTCTGTGTTTGGTCTCCACCTCCTGAAGTCAGGCTCTTCGATGCTCCACATGTTCTCCAGCTGTTCTGAGTCTGCAGCTGTTGGTTAATGGACAGACGCTGATTACAGATGTTTACAGTCATGTGCTGTATTAGGATAGAAAGTGATTGATGAGATCCAGAGTTGCTCGTTGCAGCGCTGCAGTTCACACTGCTTCACTCACGAGCAGACGCACCACTCGCTCTCTTCTTCCTGGAACACGTGGGCGTGGCCGTGTACCAGTACGGCTGCGCTCTGGCTCTGTGTCTCTACAGCTCCGACACCGGCTGGACGCAAAGCATGCTGGGACAGGTCAGTTCACGTGTCTTACATCCTTACTCGGTCGCTGACGTGATGCGTTCAGGTGTACTGATGAGGCAGGTTTTCCGCAGATCTTCCTCCCAGTTGTCGCCGTAGTCGTCTGGCTCTCCTGCATCATCTGCTGCTACACTGACCTTCATTTCCACCGACCGTACCTGTGGCACAGGAGGATCTGCCAGGTGGTCCCGATGGGCGTGGCCTACCTGCTGGTCATCAGCCCTGTCACCCACCGCCTCGCCAGCCACAACTGGACAAACACTTCTACTCTTCCTCTTCACTTCCTGCAGGTGACGCTTCCTAGTCAACATATAAACTTAAATTCACTTCTTGTTTCGACTGAAAACAACTGGTCAAAATGTCACTGCATATAAACGCACTTCTATCTTTTCTACACCAGGTGGCACTATTTCTGCTCTCAGCCGTCTTCTTCTCTTGCCCCGTGCCTGAGTGCTTCTCCCCCGGCCGCTACGACATCATCGGCCACAGCCGCCAGCTCTTCCACATCCTCCTGTCTATCTGCACACTTGTCCAGCAGGAGGCGCTGTTTGAGGACTTCCTGTGGCGGCGGCAGGCGCTAGTCAGGGAGTTCGGAGAAGAGCGCCTCCTGCTGGCCTGCGCCTCCTTCCTCGGCCTGACGCTCTGCTGCGTGATGACGGCGCTCGTCATAAAGAGGAGAACTCATGTTCAGCTACTACAAGAGGGAAGATAGAAGAAGAGGAAGGGGTGACGTCATGCACTCTAACTTCAAAGGGGATTTTACATATAATCATAAATATAGAAGCAAGAAGGTTCCTGTTTTGAGTTTGCACTTTGTACTCCAGCTTCTTCCCACAGTCCAAACACATGCAGTGTTGGTTAATCGAAGAAGTGACCACAGACGTGAGGGTGAATGGTTGTCTGTCCACTGGCGACCTGCAGGTGACCCTCTCACCCTGTGTCAGCTGGGATCGGCTCCAGTTCCCCCTGTGACCCAGTGGAATAGATACTGGACCGGTGGATAAATATAGATATAATAAAAATAACATCATAAAGTTCCTGCGTAAATATTGTAGTTTTCTTGAATGTTTTTTATTGTTTCAAAAAAGGATCCAACAGTTTATCAGCATATTTGTTTGGACGACATGTTATCTCTGAAATGATTTGGTCTGTTGTGGACATGGACATTCAGCAGGACAGAGACAAAAGACAAAGACGAGTCATGTTATGATCTGCTCCCTTGAGAACATTCTTCATTTTATTTCCTGTTTTATTTTGAGAAATCTGTTCCTATTGTTATTTGTTAGCTTTGTTAGTAGTCCTGCGTACCCCTTTGTGTATTTATACCTTTATGTTTCCACCTTTCAGTCGTTCCTGTGTTTTTCTGTCTTAACAACTCACAGGTGATTGGTTTGCTCCTAACGAAGAACTCGGCTGGAACCAATAGATGATCGTCCAGTTTGAAGAGACACGGAGAGTTCTCATTGGCTGCAGACGCTCTGGGGCCCAAAAAAACTATCTTATGTGGATCTAAAAATAAATCTAACAAAACAGGAAACTGAGAAGAAAACATCACTGAGCTGAAGCCTCGACGCTGTTATCTCTCTCTCCCAGTTCCCTACCGGCCTCGCTCGGCCAGTCAAGCAGTAAGCGACAGTTGCGGTGTTTAGGGCGGAGCCGCAGATAATGAGTTTCAGTTTGAGTTGGACTTTAATAAGAGGATCACAGCTGTTTGTCCTGTACTGTGAACTGAACTGCATTTTATTATTCAAAGAGAAAATTATAATTCTTCTTCTTTAAGTTTCTGTAATCCAACATTAGGTCACAGTTTTCTTTTACGCAGTTTATTGTTTGTCCAGTGGGTGGCGCTAGAGAAAAGATCAAAGGCTTGGAGCTGGTATGTGGTTGGGACAGTTTCACTTCATCAGACTTTATTTATAACAAGTTAGTGTCAAAGTCCTTCATGACTGAATGAGAGCACAGGCAGTAAAACCACTGCAGAAAATACACAGTGTCTGAGATAAAATACTGAATGTGATTTTAAAAACTACATAAATACATACAAGTGACTAAAATGCGTAAATGTGGATGAGGTTAGTCAACAGAAGCTAACGAGACGCAGCTGAAGTCATTTATTTTGGTGTTGCTAGCTTGCTGAGCTGTGCGTAACTTCCATGAGACGATTTTCAGACTCAGACCATGAATATAACTGATAGGTTTTATGTAATTTCATCTCTAGGGGAGAAAAGAGAATTCCTTAATAGAAAGAGCAAATAACTTCGAGACAGAAATATGGTTACGCTTTTAAATTGTTGAGCATAACGAGGCCACGTTAGCTCGTAAGCTGCTCGTCGGTTTCTCTTGTGAATTTACACGAGAAGTGCATAAAAACCATAAAAGCTACAGAGTTGAAACGGCTGACCGCTTGCGATTTGCTTTTCATGGTCAAATGTCATTTGGATAGCGCCACCGTGTGGCCAGTAACAACATTCAACAGTTTCCTCCTATTCAGACTGTTGAGGACGATGTGAGCTTCTTCAAGACCTGAGAATAAAAACATAAGAAAACAGCAGCAGAGAATGTGTGGAAATGTAAATACTAGGAAATAAAATTCAGAATGACACGAACCATCAGTGTTGACTTCAGTTCACAAGACAAGAGGAGTGTCTCTGTGTGTGTGTGTGTGTGTGTGTGTGTGTGTGTGTGTGTGTGTGTGTGTGTGTGTGTGTGTGTGTGTGTGTGTGTGTGTGTGCTGCGTGTGTCTTTAAGCAGCTCAAACAGCTCAGTGTTTGTTCAGTCTGTCAATGAGTAAACCTGCCCACACCCACACACACAGACTCTGAGCTCACAGCTGTCATAGGTACGTTCACACTTTATTTCTTTATTTATACGTTCATATAAAATTATTAACTCTGTAGTTAAATGTATTTTGGACGTTCACATTTCTGTCGGATGCTGAGACTCCATCAGTCGCAGGTTGTGAGTGTTGCTCTTCTGTCCTGATGTTGATAATTATTTTGTTATTTACTTTTAAAGAGCAAGTGAACAGAACCAGTTGCTCCTGCTTCAAACACAACGCACTGTGATAGACTCACATGCACTACTCTTGTTAATGCTAAGGTTTCATATCTCATGAGCTGAACTTCTTTATACTGTTGAACATCAGAGTACTGAATCGTAATTTTGACCATTCAAATTTGTAAACTTAAGATTAGTTAGATTATGAAGTATTAAATATCATGAAGTAGTAAATTGTGATGTTTTGTTACTAATTAGTTGAGTCCCTGTTGTAAACGTGTGTGTTTGTAATGTTGTGTTCTCTTGTCCTGTGTCGATACTTCACAATTCTTCTCTGTCATTAGTGAGTCGTCCTCAAACTCTTCATCACTAGTCTTATTGTTTGTGTGCAGAGCTTTTTATAAACAGTCTGTGGAGCAGGGTGAAGTTAGAAAACGTTATTACCTGTTTCACCTGCACTGAAGATTTTCTTTATCATCACGTGTGTTGTTATATATAAGTTTGAATGATTCACTGAACTGATGTTGTTTTTTCATACATAACAACCGACACAACTTCAACCCAAGTTCACAACTTTTCAAAATAAAAGCTCTGTAATGCCGCTCAGTATGAAGCATTGCAGCACCAAAACATTATATCTAAATTATTAAATATCAAAAACCCGAGGTTTGACCCGGTTGTTGACCACTGCTGTAGTATATCTGAGGACCTGGAAGGAGACGCCTGTCGCCTGTTTATCAAATTTACATAAATAAACATTGTGTATTATTGATGTAAATTTATCGCAGCTCTCTGGACGTATTTGTTTTGTTGATTAAACTGTTGCTTATCTGAACGAGGTAAACATGCAGCTCCGTCACGTTTCTTCAAACAGGAAGTAACGACACACGCGGAGCTCAGCGTCGTCTCGTCTGATCCAGAATTCTTCTTCTTCTCTTTATGTAAACGGTGTTTTTATTTAACGTGAAAACAAAGACCTCATGTTCGCTCACTTCTGTTCATTCACATGTTACTAAAACATGTCGCGAACTGTTTTCTGTGTTTTCTGTGTTTGGGGATGGAGCTGCAGCAGAAACACGAGTCGTAAACTGCTCTCAGTGTTTGAACTTTGACCTCCTAGTCATCAGTCATGTTAATGAGCAGAGCTGCAGCCGTCGTTAGTTTCCTGGATCAATAAATGTAAAAGTACCTCATCAGACAGTGTTTGAGTCTCTGGTGTTTGTAGTTTTTTTTAAAAGACGTCAGCTGTTTCCTGTTGAAAACGTTGTTCGCTCCGCTCGAAAAACTCAACCCAAACAGCCTGAAGCACATTTTCTTCTTCAGTCTCATTTCTCACAAGTGGCTGAGTGAATTAAAAAAAACATATTTATAATAATTTATTCAAACTGGTTTAACGTCTTTACATTTTCAAATCTCAAAACAGTTACAGAATCACCGTGGAAACCTCCGAGCTCTCGTCAAAGTCGTCGTTTTGATGAAGTGCTAAAGTTTCTAAACTTCATGTAAACTCATCAATAATATTAGATCAATTAAAACTCCACAGACGATTGATGACTTTATATAAAGACAATCACTCACACTGATGATCTGTACAAAGACAACATGGCTGCAGTGTTGCTTCCATCCATCCGTGAAGAAATGCCTTTCCTTGTGTTGAACTCCAGGAGGCGTAAAACTGGATATTATACAGAATTACAGACACAAAACAAATCTGTAAGAGGTTTTATTATTTAAAAAATAGAAAAAATACAGCACATTTTAAATCTACTGCCACTGCTCATGTGAAACTCCTACGACTGCAGATGTTGATCATTGTGCGACAGATAAAACACGATGTTTTCAACGTGAACAGGAAAAAGAATCTGAACAGTGTCTCATAAAACTCCGCCCAGTGTGATCAGGTGTGTCTGAGCAGTTTGTTCACGCTCAGGACGACGACGCCATCAGTAAATCTAAGTTCCTGTCACTCAGTCAGACAGAGAGGTCGGACTGATCGTTACATGACTCACGTCCTGTCTCTCTCTCTCTCACTCTCTCTCTCTCTCTCTCTCTCTCACTCTCTCTCACTCTCTCTCCTCTCTCTCTCTCTCTCTCTCTCACTCTCTCTCTCTCTCTCTCTCTCTCACTCTCTCTCTCTCTCTCTCTCTCTCTCTCTCTCTCTCTCTCTCTCTCTCTCTCTCTCTCTCTCTCTCTCTCTCTCTCTCTCTCTCTCTCTCACTCTCTCTCTCTCTCTCTCTCTCTCTCTCTCTCTCTCTCTCTCTCTCTCTCTCTCTCTCTCTCTCTCTCAGGGATCATGGCGGCAGTCGGAGCCGGGGTCAGTGGGGTCATGGGGTCGTGGTTCCTGTCATCAGGAGTCGTCGGGTCCTTCATCCTCCTCCTCCTCCTCTCCATCCTCCTCTCGGCTCTGTGCAGCGAGTGCAGCAGGTCTGATCTCCACACGTCTGTGTCGTCAAAGCTGAATCCGATCATTTGTTTGTTTCTGTCACTGTCGACATGAGCCGAGTAAAAACCAAAGTGTGATCGTTCAAACGCCTCAGAACTGCCCCAAGAAAACATTCACACAGATCACTACAGCATCGAATGTGGATTAAGACTAAAGTATTAAAGTCTGTGTACCCAGTGTAAAGTCTCTGCACTGTGATGATGATTACCCATGATCCTCTGCTTCCTGGACCAGAAGTCTGTTTGGAATTCTTCATATTTTAAAAGTTTCACACTGAATATTGGAGATACATTTCTAAGTGGTTTTAACAGTTCAGCTTTACACTTAAATTTGGAAAATGTCCGAGCAGACGTGTTGATGAGGTTTCTAACACGTGACGGACGTTAAACCGGAGGAATCCAAATATTTCAGGGTGAAGAAGAGGAGCCGTACAGTTTCAGTTTTGAATCCTCGACCGCAGATTAAATTACATTTTTACTTTAAATGTAAAATGTGAATCTGTGATGATGTTTGTTCTGTTTTATTTTTAAAACTTTAACCTCATTTGTTCTTCTTTCTTTCATTTCCTAGACGTTCGTTTGAGCTTCAAGATTCAGAGAGGGACACAAATCCTTCAAATCTTATCAGTGTGGTAAGAGACCTTTGACCTTTGCCCTCTGAGCCTGTGTCTGTTAACATGAAAGACAGATCAGAGTGAATGTTTGATGTCGTGTTTATCAAAAGGTGAAACTTGGGGAAACTTTAACAGCGAGAGACAATCCTGTGATCAGCGAGATTCAAAACGATGAAAAAGGTGAGTGAACATCTGAACAGGAGAGAACTTCACCACGAAAAGATGAACGTGTGAATCTGAGTGAGGAGAAAGAGACAGAGATCACATTGGAAGTTAAAACCAGGTTTCATACACGTCTCCTGCTCTCTGACATAAAAACACATTTCATGTCTGTGGTTTTCAATCTTTAAAACCTGAAACCTGAGAAACTCTGAAACAAGAAAAGAACCAGAACCAGAAAAGTCGAGATGTTTCTCATAAAGACAATAAAGAAAATCTAGCACAAAGGTCACAGAAATACTGTATTTTAACTGGTTAAAGTGAACAACACTCACATTGTATTTTAAAAGATTAATATAATATTGAGCTTTTATTGTTTTTTATATAAACACTACGGAAACTTTAGAAAACACTGAGACTTTTATTAATAATAAATAGATTTTTCATTTTCATTTTCTCTTTCCAGATTTCCGTCCTTCTGAAGGAAACTCAGTCTCGTTCACTCCCTGGAAGAGCCACCTGGGGGCGCCACAGAACGACCAAGGTTCGTTAGAATAACCCTCCATGTTCCTCAGTGTGTTTCAGGGTAAAAGGAAACTTTCTGCCATCTGAGGTAGCAATGCTGTTGCCGTGGTTACCTGCAGGTTAAAACACGTGATCACATGATTGGTGTTAACGGACACCCGACAGCCAATCAGAGAGCAGGGTTTCTCTATAATAATGATGTCTCTGGGCTATTGGCTGCTGTAAACGCCAATCAATCAATCATCCACGACATTTCTCTCCATAACTTCATGTGTTTACCAGACACGCGTGATGTGAGGAATCAAACCTGCAACGTCTGTTTCACATTTAAAGAAGCAAAATGTTACTTTAGGAAATTAAATTATATCTTTGTGTGTGTGTGTGTGTGTGTGTGTGTGTGTGTGTGTGTGTGTGTGTGTGTGTGTGTGTGTGTGTGTGTGTGTGTGTGTGCAGATGTTCGGACCAATGGCAGTGCAGCAGTGATGGAAACATCTCCTGCTGCTGGTACGTCATTGTCCTGTTTTTAAAAAATGTAAATGTTATTTATTTCAAACACTGAAGCACAGTAGAAACTACATTACAACATTTCCCATGATGCATGAGTGTGTGTGTGTCTAAAGAGTCCAGGCCTGTGGAGGAAAACTCAGTCCGGTTCATGACGTGGAGGAGCCACCTGAGGGCGCCAGAGCAACAAGGTGAGAAATAGTGTTTACTTAAATGAACTGCTCAAAAATATGAAGGCAACACTTAACGGTCACAGTATAAAACCAAGTCAGTGAAACTTCAACTTGTGCATTTAGGAGGAACAAGTGATTGAGAACCAGTTTCACCTGTTTTGGTGCAAATGAAAGTGACAACAGGTGCAATGGAGGCAAATCAGGACCAGCTCCAAACAGGGAGTGGCCACTGCTCACAGATGAGTCAGGTTCACACCGAGCACATGTGAGACAGTCTGGAGACGGTTGGGTGGGTCAGTGATGGTCCGGGATCAAATCCTCAGAGCGACGGTCAGAGCTGGTGCAGTGGACGCTGGGTTCCTCCTGGTGCAGGACAACGATCGGACTCACAAACTTTATATCAAATTATTCTTATTTTCTTTCATTTCTCAACTGAGCATTTTCTGGTTCCAGTTTTTAATTAAAGATATGAAGATAAAATAGTCAGCTCAGGGAAATGAGTCTCTATCTTTGACACCTCAGACGTCAGACTTTATGGGACATAAGATTTGAGATTATCAGCGAACCTCCGGGTGAACCAGGGGGAGTTGATTGGCACAGCTGAGGTTAGTTGGCCAATGAACTCTTGGTTAGGCAGCAGGAGACATGAGGAAGAAGAGAGACAGAATGAAAGTGAGCCGAGCTGAGCTGAGCCGAGCCAACTTAAGTTGAGTTTAATTCATGTTTGCACCTGTGAAGAAGTGAATGGTTGGTCTCTGGCTGCTGGTGGAGACCTCGGTGACATCGTCATTTGCCACAATTGGAGAGTTGAAGCCTCGTATGTGATGTTTAAGAGCAGAAAGTGTTTTCAGAGAAAAGAAACGTCTGCATTTATATTTATAAAATATCTTATTTTGAGTTGGACTTTTAATTTCCTTTTAATTACTTTCCTGTTTTACTTTGAAGTTTCTTACCTTACGTGTCTCTGACACATTTACTTCCTTCTTGTCTTTACAGTTTGTCTCCTCCACCCTGATGAGTTTCACGTGTCCAGTTTTCTCTTGTGACTTTATCAGTTGTTCTGTTCTATTTTTTCCTGTTATTTCTATGTTTTGCTGCATTTCTGAGTTCGGCTCCCGTGTCCTTCACATGTCTGTGTCCAGGGGCCCGTTGTCTCATCATCCATCCACACACAGGACGTCTAGAAAATTCTGATGTTACATATAAGAATGTTTAAAACTGTGCATGTTTCTCTCTGTTTACAGATGTGAGCTCCGCCTATTCAGACCCCGACCACATCTACCACTCAATCGGAGGAGGGTGGACCGACGCCAACACGGTGACACCAAGGACCAATCCTGACCAGGAGGGCGGCGACAACAGAGCTCGTCCTGATGCAGCGACGGTGGAATTTAGTGACAGAAATTCAGTTTATGCTCAAGTCAGCAGGAAGGTGAGACAGGCCCCGCCCCCTGTCCAGACACCTGAGGTGGCACAGGTGAGGGAGGGAGAGGAAGGGGAGGAGCCTTCACCTCCGCTGCCTGACAGAGAGGGATGATGGAGAAAGGGACGGCAGCTAGAGGACAGAAAAATGAAAGACTAAAGACAAGAAAGATAAAACATGAGAGACAAAGGATATCAGGACAAATGGATGGATAATATTTAGGGAGAAATTACAGGAGATGAACAACGGGGATAAATAAAGACAAAGGATGAGGACGAAACATTCCAGATGAAAGTCGAGGAGAAGGGATGAGATACAAAGGAAGAGAAGAGACAAATGAAGGACAATGAATGGAGGAAAAAAGACGAGGATGAAGGACACGTGAAGGACGTGAACATGAGACAGAGACGTGTTAATCACAACTCAATGTAAATATGAAATTATTTGGATTAAAAAGGGTTGAAACCAGGTTTAAATCAGAGCCTACATTTCCCATAATGCAAATGTACAGCGAGTGATCTTTGTGTGTAAAGTGGTGGAACAGCCCTTTAAAGAATCAAAAATAAAAACATTTATAAATCAGTTTTATAATTTATGTCATCATTAAACTTTTCCTTTGATTTCCTTTGTTCCAGATGTTTTTCAAATCCTTCACGGATAATTCATCAGTAATTCAGCACATTTAATGTTTATTTTACTTTAGAGCAGAAACAATCTGCTGATTAATTTATGTGAACGTGCATTCGTGTGATAAGAACGACCTAAAATGACAGAAACCATCTTTGACATTTATTTAATGTCTACTTTGATTTTTTGGGGTTTAGTCCATGTCCTGTCTGCTAACATGGAGGAGGCGGGGTTTATGACCTATACTGCAGCCATACACCAGGGGGCGATCCAGATGATTTGGCTTCACTCGTGGGGCCTCAGTTCTGTGTGAGTCAGTCAGATGTCACATGATGCTGCTGTGTCATGAGTCGATGTAACAGTGTGTGTGTGTGGTGTAACATCCTGTTGTGATAATCTGACTCAGCGGACTTTTCTAACAGACACGTTCAGCACGTCGACCATCTTCACCAACGGAAAGTTCTTCACTCTGACAGACGACCTGAAGGTGAACCCTTGTACGTGGAGGCGATGAAACATGAAGACGAGAGAACTTCAGTTAAACCACAGTGAGAACACGGAGTAACTCAAGCGACTGACGGTTCCAGCTCGAAACGTTCAGATCACTGAGTCTGTGTCTGTTTCAAACAACAAACTAAAAAAGACTAAGTTTATGATGACTCTGAAGTTTTAGAGACGCTAAAACTGACAAGTTTGAAAACGCTGCTGGACCCGTTGAAGGTTTAAAACTCTGGGGCCGAGTTTCAGTCTGGACGAGATGTTTGGAAACTATGACGTGGACGCTCAGCCTCTTGCTGGTTGGTTCTTTTTAGTCACAACGTGGTCTTCTCTGATTCGTCAGGCTTCGATCACATGACCTCCTTCCTACCATCAG